>NC_050198.1:11632500-11652500 GCF_004126475.2 Phyllostomus discolor | reverse complement strand
CTTTGACAACGCACAGACCTTTCCTTCAACTTTCTAAGATTTTTGTATGGCAATAGAACCAGTCTCTGCAGCCACCTCCCCCATTTGTGGGGACGAAGCAAAAGTTAGCTAAAACTACTGTATCTTGTCATGTATAATGCACTCCCCTGTATAATGCACGCCCACGTTTTTGTGTGCACTATACATGGGATTATTATACCCACGGTATGTAATCACTATACCTATACATAATGTGCATCCTTATTTTTCACTAAAAATTTGGGCAACTGTGCATTATACATGGGAAAATATGGTACATCTTTATCCACTTGAAAAATAAACATAACTCTCTCTCTTTCTCCCTCCCTTCCTCTCTAAAAATAAATAAATAAAATCTTTAAAAAAAATAAACATAACTTGCCCCTGAATTAAATTCCTTGAAGTATGAAGAGTTGGGCTCATGACCCTAGAGATTATCCACAGTCAAATCTTAAACTCAAGTTTATCTTCCTCGTACAACCTAGAACATTCAAGGCCTGCATTCTCACATCAACTGGTATATATTCACAAAAATCACATTCATTTGGTTTAAGCCTGAACAATATCAAATCAGGAAGGAAAATGGGCTGCCCCCAAAGCACTTTCTGAACATTAAACATCATTCTTCTACTACAGGCACAAATAAACCTACACTGACTATAATTTTAAAAAATAATGACAGTGTATTAAATATTAAACCTCATTACTCTGCAAAAGGTGAAGATAGAATTACTCTAGGTATCACAGCATGGAGCAGATTCAGAACTCTAAACCCTGCTGGCACTGACACAGACCATGAGGTTCAATGTCTGGAAATGGAAAATTGCCTTTGCTAAAATATCCCTACCGGCATCCTCACCATCTACCAGATCGAGTTCCAACCCCTCAAGGCCCACCTCAGGTTCTCCATATGCCCCTTAACCGCCAGCCTGGCCACACACCCACCCTGCTCTTTACCAGCCTCTGCTCCAGACAGGCAGGACATGTGCTCTTACCCGCCTCTGCACCCCAGCCCCAGTGAATTCTGTTCCTCCTTCCAGGCCCATGCTTTCGGCCTTGCCTAAAGACACACTTGGCTTCTACCTACCACATTGTACCTCACCATTGTCAGAATCTGGGAAGACATTCATATCTCCAGGCTTCAGTTTGCTTGCTCTGTACCTGAGAGACACAATCCCTTCTCCTCTGGGTCCTCATGGTTCACCACATCCCTCCGGCCCAGAGATGCAGTCCAGGTTGTCCTCACCAGTTTGATCACACTCACACCTCCTAGGATGTGAGCTTCTAAGGGCAGAGACCCTGTGTATTCCCTTTGCACTGCTGGCACCTAGGCCAGAGCCAGCCATACGGCAGGCCCTCAGTGAATGTTTGTGCAAGGAAGACATCCACAGAGCCTGTCTCCCACCTCTCATTGAGCCTCAGCATATTGCCTAGTGATACAACACTAGTCCCCTGAAATGATTTCTAATGTTCCCTGTGTGTATCTCCTCCTGGTGTTCTGGCTTTGGGGTTAGGCTGAACCTGGTTTGAAAGTTAGTTCTACCACTTAAAGGCGTGGGTAACCTTGGACACACTGCTTAACCTATTCACATCTGAATTTCTTCATCAGTAAAATGAGGCTAATAAACTTCTCAGGAACGTTGTAACTGTAACAAGGTACCATACGGAAAGCACCTAGCACCATGACCAGCACCTGGTACACAGTGCCTACAGCACAAACCCCAACGAGACTGTAAGCTTCTGGAGGGCTGAATTTATATGCAGTTGGAAAACCCCATGCCATATCCATGAAAGATGTTCCAGGAAACTTTGTCTAAGAAATACATTTAAACTCTTGAATAAGAATGCCTCCTTGCCTTTTTAATTCTCTCCCAAGAATATGTTTTTATTGATTTTAGAGAAAGAGGAAGGGGGAGGGAGGGGGAGGAAGGGAGACAGAGAGAGAGAGAGAGAGAGAGAGAGAGAGAGAGAGAGAGAGGGAGAGAGAAACATTGATTGGTTACCTCCTGTACATGTTCCAATGGGGGATCGAACTCGCAACCTTTTGGTGTATGTGAACACCCCCTTTTTTAATGAATGCATTAAAAAATGCTATTTCTGGTATTTTAATAAAGATATGTCCTTTCGAATTCCGGTGCCCCTCAATTTCCACACACCTTTAGGCCTTATATAAATTAGTAGTCTTGATTATGAAAAGACTGAGATAAGCAGCCTTCTTGTGTTCCCTGCCACTCAAGTAAATGAGTTTTCTACCCATTTTATTTGAATATCTATATTACCTTAGCTACGTTGCAAATATGGAATGATAGTGGGTGAAAAAAATACTGGTGTGCCCACGCCACTGTACTTCTTTGCAAAGAAAATTACTTCCATAGGCTACAGAAATAACTTATTTGGATCACTTCAATTAGTTCTCATACAAAATATTGCCACCACTTCATTAATCAGCCGCTTGTGAGGGTTACTTTTCTAAGAAGTCTTTTTGGTAATCTGATTAGGAAGCATGGTAGTGCACATTATCATCTGATTCAGTATGTCCATCAAGTAGACAATTTACAGTGGGTTCTTGATAGCAACGGGCTTAAAAACACACACACGACAATTTCTTCATTTCAGAATCCCAGTCCTATTTTTTTTTTGTAAAGATGAAGTTATTTTTCAAAGTCTTTGGCAACACACGTTGCTGAATAAGCATCAGGAAATATTTCAGTGTGTTAAGAGGCATTTCACTCTTTCCCTCTCCCCACAGACAACCCCCCCCACAACGAATGATGCAGTAATTAAAACCTAATTATTATCTTCATTTTAAACAAAACCTAAAGTGAATACCAATTAATAACAACATACTAATGAGCATCTGCTGTGATGAAATTGAATATGAATGTGCTGCAAATTTCGGGTAATTTATTTTTTTTTAGGGGAAGTGCCACTGGTCGCATTCTGCACATGGCAATTTCCATCTTAGGAGACTGGGCTGGCTTTAACACTGCAGATGTTGAAATATCCAAATATTGGCCATGAGGTCTTCAATGGGACTGGGGACAATTCTAGGACTCTACCTTGAATTTACTGCCTTCCCTTCGAAAGTATTCCTTCGTTTTCTTAAAATGCCATGTTTCTACGTTAACCCCGTGCCAAAAAAATAAAATCCCAAAAGATTTAAGTTGCTCCCTGCCCTATTTATAAGCATGTATTAACACCATGATGAAAATTTTAAATATAAATTTCAAGCCAGAAGAAACAATCATATAAAAATAAAGGTTTACACCTTGGATCCCACTGGAACTTTAAGATGGCCTAGAAACATTTATTTATGTTCAAGCAGGAGAACCCTAGAAATCTGGAAGTCCTGAGGTAGTCAACTGTATTCAGGTTCATTCATTTCATTAATATCACCATATCAAGAAGCAAAATGTGGAGACAGGATGAGGTTCTGCAGATTATAGTTTTAACAACCTCCACATCTATGGTATTAATGAGTGGAGCTACCTCAGTGTGTTTCATTGGTACACCTAGAAGTCTCCTCCAAATGTTTGATGCTGACTTCACTGATTAAAATATATGAGTATATTCTTTGTAAAAAATTTCAAAATAGGCACATTTGCATGTATACATACCAAATTTTAAGACATTTAAGACGAATATTGACTGGTATACTCACTGAGAAATGAAAAATAAATGTTAAGAAGTTAAAATAGACAACTCTATTGATAAAAAATATCACTTATCTGTTTTATAGATGGAGGTTCTGCATGAAACTTTATTTGGGAAAAAAGGGTTTCCTGAATTAGGTCACTTCTTGGGTTTCTTTCCAGATTTAAACTAAACTGAAAACTACAACTTGACTTTGTTTTCTTTTTCTTAAAAAAAAAAATTATTTATTTATTTATTTATTTTTAGAGAGAGGGGAAGGGAAGGAGGGAGGAATAGAAACATCATGTGTGGTTGCCTCTCATATGGCCCCCACTAGGGACCTGGCCTGCAACCCAGGCATGTGCCTTGACTGGGAATCGAACAGGGGACCCTTTGGTTCACAGCCTGCGCTCAATCCACTGAGCTACACCAGCCAGGGCATTGACTTTGTTTTCTTATTTACAAAAGGAGTCACTGCTCCTTCTTCCCTGGCAATTCACCGAAATATAGCAATCTTGTTAAATAAAAATTGCCACTTCCCACCCTCTTCTTCCCACACAAAAAAAGGCAAAGCTAACATCTAGAATGCTGGGTCAGTTTTAATATCTTAATAACTGTTCTCTAATATCAACAGTAATGATGAACAATATCAACAGTTACTAAAATAAATGTGCATAGCTACTGTAAATTAACTGATGTAACATTTAGGATGAAAACCACTCTCTATAACTTTTTCATGGCATGTTTAACTTTCCTTTTTTAAAGTTTTTTAAAGATCTTATTTATTTATTTTTAGAGAGAGGAGAAAGGAGGAGAAAGAGAGGAAGAGAAATACGGATTGGTTGCCTCTCACAGTCCCCCAGTTGGGGACCCAGCCCACAACCCATGCATGTACCCTGACCTGGAATCAAACCAGCGATCTCCTGGTTCACAGGCTGGAACTCAACCCACTGAGCCATACCAGCCAGGGTACCTTCCATTTTCTAACAGAATTATTTGTGTGTCTTGGTGATATTAAACGGAGAGGCCTTTGATAATCATACTCACTTTTTATTCATGTCCCTTGCACGTGTGTAATATGTTAAGTTTTCCAAAGCACTCAATCCTCACAACAGCTCTGTGAGGTACGGGGAAACTAGAATTGCTTTCCTTATTTTACAGAGCTCATCGAGGTGAAGTCCATGATCCCAGATCTGGTCAGTGAATGGGGCAGTTGTGGTTGGTTTGAAAAGCTTTTAGAAAAACTGGTGGAGTCAAAATTAGAATGACAGTTCATAGAGAATCAAGAAGGCTACAGATTTTCATTGCCAGCTGACATCTCACATCTTGGCATAAAATGTTGGTGTAGGATTAATTGAGGTAGAAATTTTAAAATCCATATATTCATGCTATTTAAAAATGACAGGGACTTCTTAAATGCTACATATGTGTTAAATCACACTATGCTAAAGGAGAGGCATAATGAAGTTTAGCATGAGGTATTAATATCCATTTGACACTTTCTAGTTTTCAGATCAATCTCCCTTGCATTATGCTTTCTCCCATTTGATCTTCAACAAATGAACTAGCTATTCTGATTATCCTCATTTTACAGATAAGAAAGCTGAGACTCAAAGAGGTTACGGAACTGGCCCTAGGTCACACAGCCAGTAAGTGGCAGAGCCAAGACCTGATCCCAGGTTTCAGTGTCCAAGCCCCTTGATCTTTTTAATATGCCACTTTCCGTTCCTGCACTTTCAACTATGCCATTCTGTGTGTTAAGTGGCTCTTTTGTGGCTAGTTTTCGACCTGAAATACTTGCTTAGTGTACCAGAGAAGCACTCCATGCATGGGCACCCCGTACCTCCTTTATGCAGTCAGGCTTCCTTAAGTCAAAGTGGCTGGAACACAGGGCCAAAAAGGGCACTGGGCTTGGGGCTAGACACTGAGGCTGCAAGGAGAAATTGACTAGGCCAAATAAAATGCTCCCTAATGTGTATCATTCTTGCATCAGGGAAGCAATGTCTACCTGTGTCGATTTAACTTCATAATTTGTGTTCACTTTCATTCTAGGAAGCACCTTTTAGAAATTGTGCCTTTGACTGGAAAGATGTCAAAATTTGAGTTCTTAGAGGTAAAGTTTATGATCTACACAGACCTCTGTGTAGGTACTCAAGAAAATTTTCATCTGGACTTAGAAATTCCCACTGGAACATAAAGCAGCTTTCCTTTTATGGTTTACAACTGAAAAAAACGGAGGGACAAAGACGCCAAGCAACCTTTCTTCTCATTTGCAAATGGGGAAAAGATCCCATCTCAAGGCACTCTTAAGAGGATTGAATGTGTGAGACACTCAGTACTTGTTGTGCAGCAAGTGCTAAGTAATTGTTAGTATTGTAGCTGTTTCTTAGCTGTGAGCACTTGCCTTTGGGAAGTTTCCTGAGATAAAGCAAACAGGCACTTGCAAGAACTTTATTGTTTTTTGTTTATTTTTTTTTTAATTTTTGGTGAACTTCACTCAAGAGCCAAAGCCGAACAATATGCTTTTCTAGTTCTAAAGAAAAGTCAGCCTTGGCTGGTGTGGCTAAGTGGGTTGAGCTCCATCCAGCCTGCAAACTGAAAGGTTGCCAGTTTGATTCCTGGTCAGGGCGCATGCCTGGGTTGCAGGCCAGATCCCGGGTTGGAGGTGTGTGACAGGTAACTGACTGATGTTTCTCTCCCTCTCTTCCCCTTTCTCTAAAAATGAATAAAATCTTCAAAAAAATTTAAAGAAAAGTCATTGATGATATAAGCAACTGATAAACACACACACACTCCCAAGATGGGGAGGGGGTAAGACTTCAGTACCAATTATTGTCAAGAAATAAAGATGATTTAATTTATACCCCTCCAATAGGGAAATAGTACAGAATATTGCCTCACTTGTAGTTTCCTTGTGGCTGCTATGTCAGTTTTGTTTGAGGTACTGTAATCTCCTTGAGCATAGGGATTATATCATAACCATTTCAGGTCTCCCAAGACTCTGGAATAAGGAGGACGGGGAAGCCAGCAGCATAAGCTCTTTGGAAGTAGGTGCTAAGTAAAGCCAAGGTATTTTAAATAATTAAATGTGAAAATATGGAAGGTAAGTATAGTTGTGGTTAAGGGTACAAATTCTGGAACCAGATAGGGTTAAAATCCTGGCTCTACACTTGGGCAGGTATGTGATCTTGGACAAGGCATCTAACCACTCTGGTTCCTCATGTATAAAACTGGGACGACAATAGTGCCTCATAGAATTATGACGCAGATTAAAAGTTTAAATAGAGAAAATACAACAGTGCTGGAAATAGTAGGTAGTATACATTTACTTTAAATCTTTTTTTCTGTTGTTAAATTTGGCTACAACAAACACTTAATGTATCTCGACAGTCTTTGTTTTCTTCTACAGTCTTTATGTCAGTCTATAATGAGGTTATACACTTTATAAGCTGTAAGAAAACAAATTATAGCTCTGAACATTGCTTATTTCTTATTGATTTTAGAGAGAGAGAGAGGAAGGGAGGGAGGGAGACACATCAATTAGTTGTTCCACTTATTATTTTTTTTTTTACCTCACTCAAGGATATGTTTATTGATTTTAGAGAGAGAGAAGGTGGGAGGAGAGAAACATAGATGTGAGAGAGAAACATGGATCAGCTGCCTTCTATACACACCCTGACCGGGGATCAAACCTACAGCCTAGGTATGTGCCCTGACTGGAAATCAAACCCATGACCTTTTAGTATATGAGACCACACTCTAACCAACTGAGCCACCTGGCCAGTGCTGTTGTTCCACTTATTTATGCAGTGCATTCACTGGTTGATTGTTGTATGTGCCCTGACTGGGCATCCAGCATGCAAACTTAATGTATTGGGATGATGCTCCAACCAACTGAGCTACCTGGCCAGGGCTAGTTTTAAAGTGACTGATAGCTTCATAGAGTATTATAGCCTCACATACATAACAATAAACTTTAAAAATGATGCTGAGCAGTATTCAAGAAATGGTGTCTGGGAGGTTTTTTGGGGTTGGTTTGTTTTTTGCTGGGAGAGGCCTTTACTGGCTGTTCTTAATTTTTCTTTTTGGTATAAGGTCTGACATTCACGATAAAGGGTAAATGTTGAAAACCCTGGTTAACTGTGTAGCTTCTGAAGTCGGACAGACTCTGCTTCAAATCCTCACCCTGATATGTGTTATAGGCAGAGTCCTTGGGTAAGTCACTTACCTCTCCAAGCCTCAGTTTCCCCACCTGCAAAACACTCATAGGAGTGTTGTGAGGATTACATAACACATATAAAGCATTTGGCACTAAGGCACCGTGTGGCCCGTGGCCCACACTCCATTCACCTTACCTATTATTTAAGTGTAATGCTCTGTAATAATGCCCTTGCCTTGATTTAAAGACACTTATCATTGCATTTTAATGTTTCTGAAACAAAGATTTCTCTTATAACTGCTATCCTTGCTAACAATGTTCTTTTTCCCTGAAAAGCTGTTGCTAAATCAGCGGTCTGTTTTATAAATTGATGGCATGATAGAAGACAGAAATGCAATAGGCATAAGGAGATTTATCTTTTACACCCTTTCCTTGTCCTCTTACTTCATTTAGTTAAGATTCAGTTCTTGTTACTATTCAATTCTACTGGTCGGACTACATGTGACAATTATCCTATCCCAGCCAGCTCAGTCAATGAAATAAATCCATATGTCTTATTCCCAATACGGCCGCTAGGCTCTAAGGCCATAGATTTCCTGTCCTAACCAGGCACCATCATAATAAGACACGAGAAAAAGGAATTCTCTCACTGAGAAATCATTTAGCGGAGTCCAATGGTTTAGAATTTCTATAGGAAATTTCAGGCAGCTCTTAAGAGCATTTAGTGCCTGAAAGCCATTATACACTGAAAGACTCATGGTAGATTTCCCATGTTGTTTTATCTAAGAAGCCATTCAATAACAAGTCATTGTAGGAATATTTTTCAAGTGTCAGCAAGTTAATTTTGATAGAAAATGAAAAAAACGTAACAAAGAAAGTGTATTAATGTACATACATGTGTAATTTCACAAGTTCTTTGTCTAAATTCTTCCCATTTGCCAAAATGATATTGGCACTGCAGAAACAGAGCCAACAAAAACTGGTTTGGCTGCTCTTTACCCTTTCTAGAATACATTAGAAATTACAGCATTAGACACGTTTTAAGTTAGAAACTAGGCTTGCTTGTATTCAAGACCTGCTCTTTCCTACTGAAAGCTCACCTAGGCCACTTCCTACATTCAATAGGAAACCAAACTATTCTATAGCAAAGTGTAAAAACAAACAAAATGCAAACCGACAAACTTTCCTTCGAATAAAAGCCATGAATGTGTTCTCTGTCAACTATTTTCACCGAACAGGAAACAGTGACTTCCAGTAATTTTTTTCAAAAAAGCTTTGAGACTTAAGAAATTATCTTTGAAAAAAATCAGAACAGAAGCAAATAATGTTGGCCAGGCCATATACCTCTAGGTCTCAAAGCATAAGGAGCCCTTTGATAATCCCACGAATGTTCTCTACCCGCCCCTCTTTTAAAGTTTAGTTGAGCTATAATATTAGTTTCAGGCACACGACACACTTACATACCTTACAATGTGATCGCCATGATAAGTCTAGTAATCTTCCATCTTGGTACAAAGTTATTACAATACTATTGACTATATTCCCCATTCTTTACATTACATCTCTGGGACTTATTTTATAACTGGCAGTTTGTGCTTCTTACTCCCTTCACCTTTTTCACCCATCTCCCTAACCCCCTCCTCTCTGGCAACCATCACTCTGTTCTTTGTATCTATGAGTCTGTTTTGTTTTGTTTGTTCATGTATTCTGTTCTTTTAGATTCAACATGTAAGTGACATCATGTGGTATTGGTGGTATCTTTCTCTTTCTGACTTATTTCACTTAGCATAATATCCTCTAAGTTCCATATCCATGCAGACACAAATGGCAATATTTCATTGTTCCTTATGGCTGAGTAATATTCCACTGTTTATATATACCACACCTTCCTTATCCACTCATCTATTGATGGACACTGAGGTTGCTTCCATGTCTTGGCTATTGTAAATAATGCTGCAATGAACACAGGGTGCATATATCTTTTCAAATTAGTGTTTTCATTTTCTCCAGCTAAATGCCCAGAAGGGGGATTGCTGGGTCATATGACAGTTCCCTTTTTAATTTTTTGTCTCTCTCCCTTTTTTAAAAATTGTCTTCAGCTCCTGGGATAGGCTTCTTTCCAGCCTCAACAGATTCAGATTCTATTCCACCATTTGTTTTTCTGTCTTACTTTTCATGCTCTATTGTACTCTATCTGAGGTTTGAACAGTAAGTTCGAGGATCAACAATAACCATTCCTTAGCTGCCAAGTCTACACTACACCCGCATCTTATTTGATTCCTTGGCAGGTTGCGCCGACATGAAAAAGTATCTTGTTTCTTTGGCATTCCTCCTGGCTCTAATTATCCTGTAATCTTCAATGACTATAACAGAAGTGCCTCAGTTTAAGCTCCATCAGGGCTGTTTCTCTCAAATCGTTTGTCACCACCCCCGCCCCCATCTCACTGAGTCACTGCCACGTAGGGTACACACACTGTCGTGCTCAGTTATTGAGATGCGAATGATCCACACCCTTGTTCTTCCTCCTTCCTGCCTTCCACCACACTTCTCAGTGTTCCCAGCAGCACAGTGCTAGAAAGTTATATACCTTGCTGAAGTAGGGTACTGGCACATAGTAGGTATTCAGTGGACACCGTTCCAATAATGAGTAAATAAAATATGAAATCAGTCAAATGTGTCTGCAACACTCTAAAAGTTTACAGTGGTGGAAAGCGGAGGTGACCGGTTAAAAATTCAAGTTCTCGTTATTTCTGAATGTCATCTGTCCAGGTGAGTGGTTTTCCAACATTTTCTTAGTCATGAAACCTATTTTCAGATGAACTTTCCTAGAGCAACCTCATAAATCAAACAGATAAAAGTGGAAATATTCAAGGGATGTCTTTGGCTAAGGTCTGAGGTCATTCATAAAATGGAGCTTTGAACTTTCTTTAATGCCAGCACAACCCCATGTGGTCTATCCAGAAAGTAGGACCTAGAGCCTTATGCTGTCCAGATAGGCCAGTTAGTATCATGAGGAAATGAACTGGGGAAACTGGTAGGTGCATCAGCGGAACTGGTAAGTACATCATCAGGTGAAGATGAGGCTGTGAATTTGCTGAGCCTAATATGAAACGATGTACACTCGCCGCCAATATCAAATAAAAGAAAAGGAAAGAGAATATCTTTACTGTTCCCCTTTACAGCTAGCATAGGTGGGCAGACGCTGTTGGAGGCAGCTTGAGCCTTCAGTCATCCACGGGCCTGTAGGAGGTCCCACCCACCAATATGACTCCACCATAATCTATTTCACCTTGCTCAGACACACTGTTTAACAGTTGTGAATGTAAAATAACCCTAACCAGTAATTTTAAGCCAGGAGAACAAAAGGAACATGATTGAAACTAATTTTCATTTTCAATTATTATTACAGAAATTTAGAAACTTGCTTTTTTCGTGTGTGTGGTCTGTTTGTTTTTAAATGATCACCTTTAACTGACAGGAAGAGATTGAAAAGGGTTCCAGGATGCTGACTACGGTAAGATAGAAAAAAACAAACTAGGACTGAGATTCCTATCTCTCAAAGATGTCATGATTTCCATAATAAATAAGACAGAAGAATGATAAACTATAAGAAAATAGGTATTGCCCTGCCTGGTGTGGCTCAGTGAATTGAGCACAGGCCTGGGAACTAAAGGGTTGCCAGTTCAATTCCCAGTCAGGGCACATGCCTGGGTTGTGGGCCAGGTCCCCAGTGGGGGGGTGCATGAGAGGCAACTATACATTGATGTTTCTCTCCCTCCCTATTTCCCACTGTTCCTCTCTCTAAAAATAAATAAATAAAATCTTTTTCTTAAGGAAAATAGGTATCTACATATATTACACAAATGAATGCAGAGCTCCCTGAACACTATCATTGTCAAAAAAACAACCCGCATTGTTCCAAAATCTAGATTTTCCTATTCAAAACACTGTCATGTTTTCAGCCTTTACATTCTTTTAAATGGTTAGAACTTGCATGAGTGGCCTGACACTGAAGCCCAAATATATTCTATTTCTTAAGCTAGGCTTCGGAAAGACATGCCTTTGTTTTTACTTTAGCACTGAGAACATACATGTTTTGTACCTTAAGAGATTTTTCCCATAGTTGGATACTCTTCCCTTGGTACAGATTCCTTAGCTGGTGCAGGAAACTTAGCAGGGGCCCCAGGGTCACATCAGTCTCACGGTTGCCTTCAAAGGGCTGAAATAATTTTAGGACTGTATAAATGTAACCACTCCTTAACTGTTAAGGAGGTGAAATTACATTCGGCCCTTTAAAGGCAACCACAAGGTGGATGTGGCCCCCAGTGAAAATGAGTTTGACACCCCTGCTTTAAGCAATTGTAAATTCTTATCAACTGGCCGCATAAACTCAATTCGCTTTAATTTGAATTTTAAAAATGATCACAGTAAAACTGACTAAGAAGAGGGGATACAGTTCTATGACTTTTAACATATGTAATGCCCATGAGAATTGGGGTATAGGACAGCTCCATCACCTCCAAAACTCCCTTGTGCTGCCCCTTTGTATTCACACCGTTCTTTATTCACAACAACCACTGCTTTAGGTCTAAGTTCATTTTTTTCTACATATGGATGTCCAGTTTTTCCAACATCACTTGTTAAAAGGGCTATTCATTCTCCATTAAACTGCTTATGCATCTTTGTCAAAAATCAAATGGCCACACTTGTGTGAATGCAGTCTTTCTATTTCTTCCACTGGTCTAGATGTCTATCTTTTTGCCACTTCCACATTGTCTTGACTGTTGGAGCTTTATTGTAAGTCTTAAATTCGAGTATTGATTCCCCCAACTTTACTCTGCTTAATTATGAATTCCACTTCTTTAACACGTTATGGGACTACTGAGGTTATCTATTTCATCTTGGATGAATTTTCCTAGATTGTGATTGTTGAGGAACTGGGCCACTAACTCTAAGTTGTCAAATACGTGTAGTTTCCCTTTATTATCCTTTAAAGTCTTTGGAGGTGTAGCATTCTAGATGCTGCTAATTTGGCTCTTTTCTTTTCTTTTTTTTTTTTACCTTTGTCAGAAATGATAAGCTTCTAGCAAGGCTGGCAAAGGTAAAAAGAGAAATGACACAATATGCTTTGTATGATTTCAATTCTTTTAAATTCCTTAAGGTTCATTTTATGACTCAGAATATAGTTAAATGTTCCATGCACACTTGACAAGAACATGGATTGTGCTATTGTTGGGTGGAGTGTTCTATAAATATCAATTAGATCCAGTTGGTTGTCAATTCTTCTATATCCTTGCTGATTTTCTGTCCAATATTTCTATCAATTACCTAGAGAGGAGTGTTAAAGTTGCCAAGTATAATTATGGATTGTCTATTTTTCCTTTCAGTTCTGCCAGTTTTTGCTTCAGGTATTTTGAAGCACTGTTGTGAGGTGGATATACACTTTGGATTGTTATCTCTTCTTAGTGAATTAGCTCTTTTATCATTATGTAAAGTCCCTCTGTATCCCTAGTAATTTTCTTTGCTCTGAAGTCTAATTTTCTGCTATTAATATAGTCACTCTTTTGATTAGTGTTTGCATGGTATACCTTTTGCCACTTTCTACTTTTTACCGACCTATATCATTATACTCGAAGTGAGTTCCTTAAAGACATTTTATAACTACATCATTTTAAAAACCTATTCTGATCATTTATTTTAATTGATATACAATATGTATCACTTAATGATGGGGATACATTCTGAGAAATGCATCATTAGGCGATTTCATCACTGTGTGAACACCATAGTGTGCACTTACACAAACCAAGATGGTACAGTCCACAATACACCCAGGGTACAAGGCACATAGCCTGTTGCTCATAGGACATAATGCTGTACAGTACATTACTGTACTGAATACTGTAGGCTGTTGTAACACCATGGTAACTATTTGTGTACCTAAATATAGAAACCGTAGGGTAAAAATATGGCATAAAAGATAAAAAATGGTACACCTGTATAGGGCATCACCATGAATGGAGTGTGCAGGACTGGAGGTTGCTCTGGGTGAGTCAGTGACGTGAGTGATGTGTGAATGTAAAGGCCTGGGACATTGCTGAACACTATTGGAGACTTTATAGCCATAAGCTCTCCCCCTGCTTCCCTCCAGCAGCATCACAAATGGAACACCAAGGCTGTCAGTGCTGCTCCATGAATAGGGACGTGGGCTGGACTGACCGGAAATACAGAGGAGAAACTGGCCGTGGCATCTATCACCCTAACAGGAACTGCCGGGGCGGGGGCAGTGAAAGGTGGCCCAAGGATCAGCAGGAATAAGAAATCAGGATGAAGAGGTACAAGAAACACAGGAATCGCTGTGGCAATGCGGTTCTGGCTACTGTACATCGGAGCGGTGGTCAGATGAAGGCACTCTGTGGTACTCATAAAAAAGGAGGGTATTTCCCATGAACAGGGTGTAGAACAGATGACCCAATATCTAGACCTTGGAAATCTGTCTTTGGTTCCATTGACCCTATCTGCCACAAAGGGTGCTCTCTGCATTGAATTGAAGGAAGAAATAAAAATTATCTATGCTTTGCATCGTTGTAACCTGGAAATATTTCCAAAGCATACAGGGACTGGTGGCTCCATATCACCACAGGAAGCTTTTACTAAAGTGGGAGTGGCACTTAATAACTGTTAGGGCAGCTCCTGTGGACTTGTGTCCTTGTACACGATCTTGGGTCCTCAACCGAGAATTTACAAGTAAATTGCAAACAAGTAATTTCTGATTACTTGTTTATAGTCTTCCAGACAGAAAGCTGGGTCTTTACTTACTTTTTTTTTTTTTTTCTGAGAAAGAGAGAAAGAGAGAGAAAGAGTTTTGAGCGTTTTTTTTCCCCTTCCTTGGAGCTCTGGCTCCTGCTGGCTCCCACTGCAGCTTCTTTTGCCACCATAAGATCACTTGGGGGCTGAAGCATAAGAGAATAAAAAAAAAGACAAGACCTGGGGGATTTCCACACTCTCTTTGGGTTTTAGGAGTTCCTTTTGTTCTTTTTACTTCAAACGCTGACCAGCTACTGGCCAACGCACTGAGTATGTTATGAGCTACACTCACTCATACCTGGTGTTTGTTTCAACTTCCCTTCCGATTTCAGATAACCTACCTTCCACCACATCACCACAACTCACAAGCTGCAACCCTTCTGAGGTTCACGTCTGCAAGTAAACCTCAGGTGTTGTTCAAGGTAAAGTGCCTTATTTATTGTAGCATTAATATATCTGTTAGCTATTTGAGGTGTGTAAGATTATGCCACTGTTTTCATTAAGTTCCTATATTCTTGTTTATGTGGCACTGATGAAATTTTTGTGTTCTGTGCCCCTAAACCATTTGGTTGTTATTATGTGATTTTATACAGCTTGGTGGTTCTTAGAAAAACATGTATTACATTATAGGAAACTGAATGTAATGTAGCAGAGGAGAGAGAAGACTGGTGGAAGGACAAGGTTATAAGGACAAAAACAAGAAATAAGATATGGAACACACTCCCAATACTTTAATGTCAAGGTTTGTCCAAGAACATTTTCTTTGATCTATAACCATCCAAAAACAACAACAACAACAACAACAACAACAACACAGCCCCGTCAGGATGGGTGGGGTAGGACAATTGGGAACCTAATTACAATTATAGCGTTTGGACTACAAATATGGCCGCCATTTGGACCACAAGGAATATGGCTGCTGTTTGGACTACAAGTAATATGGTGACTGAACTCTGACCCGGAAGAGGTGGCTGACGTCAGACCAGGAAGCACCAATGATATGTTGCTTCTTTGTACACCAAGAACCAATCCTTGGCTCCCGCGCAAAGTCAAGCCATATAGAACTCCACCCTTTCCCTTCTGCTTGCGCGGTCTTTTCTTAGCCCTTTGGGCGGAGAAAACGTCGCCTGGGAGCACCAACTTCCAAAATTAAGCTCATCTGCCTGTTTCCATGGCTAATTGTCTGTTTATTTCCTTGGCAGGGTCTAAGAAAACCTTACATTTGGTGCCGAAACCTGGGAGGAGTCATTGTCTGCTGAAGAATGCTCCTCTCCCAGCTCCCAGAGGAGGCCTTATGGCTACCCCACCAGTCTGAGCACCGAATCAGGGTAAGTGCCGTGGTCCCTCAACTCCCTGGTCTTTGGAGTCCGTTCCGGGTCCCCGTCCATGGGAAAGGCTGCTTTCCTAACCGAAAATTGTAGCGCTACGTTGGGGGTAGCCCTTCCGGGACATACAGTTCTCCCTCTGGGAGTCAAGAACGAGTGAAGACATTCCTTGGTCTTGGACTCCTTTTCTGTCTGATTTGGTCTGTGACTTGAGTTGCAGGACGCCAATTCTCAGTCACTGATCTTCCATCCTTGGGACCAGGAATGGGAGGGCAGGGATTCAAACCAGACCCTAAGTCGCCTCTAGGGTGTCTGGCCTCAAACAAAAATGACTGATTTTTCTGTCCAATATGGCCTGGCCATTATATGAGTTCAGTAATTGCGAAACCTGGCCCCCTGAAGGCACTTTCGATTTCATTACCCTTACTGACCTAAATAATTTTTGCAGACGGACTGGGAAAATAGTCTAAGGTCCCCACATTCAGAGCTTCAGAACTTTGTGCTCCCGCCCGGACTTGTGCACCCGCCCGGAATTGTGCACCCGCCCAGACTTGTGCACCCATTGTTCCACGGCACAAGTCCTCTTGCCCCAGAAAAATGCTGAATCTGCATTCTCTCCAAAATTAACTGCTCTGGAGACTCCACCCTCTTTTTCCCCACTCTCCTGAAGATCTTGCTCCCCCCCTTCTTCCCCCTCCTTATCAGCTCCTGCCAGTGGCTACTCCAGCCCCAGTCCTCCTCTCCCAACCGGTCCTCCTCTCCCAACCGGATTTTCCCCCTCCCTTTGGGGACCTTTCTCCCTCCTCCTTTCCCCCCTCCCTCTCAGCTCCCGCAAGCCAGCGGCCTTTTACTGGCAGAGGCCTATGCCAGTAAAAATGCCGAGGCTATGCCAGAAAACTTAACCCTTTGTCTCCAGCCATTTGAAACACAGTGAGTATAATCTCACCTTCGGAGTTAAGGAAATGCTGTGCTGTGGGGGTGGGGAATTTCAAAGTGCTAAGCCTATGTTCGGAAGTAAAAACAATGAGATCTGAAATGAGTGCTCCGGTTCTGCCCGGGCTCCGAAGAAAAGAGGCAGCCCCCCGCCAGCCCTGGCCCAAATCTTTGAGTGTCCCTACGTAAGTGGGGGCCTTGCTGGGTTGTCTGAGGTCAATCCCTGAAACATGCAGGGACCTCATAGAGAATTCCAATCACGGTAATTAAACTCCGGTGGGTCCGTGAAAGTGCACTTAAGGGCTGGTCACCCAGCACTCCGAGCCCCCCTGGCTGTATTAGACAGTTAGGGGAGAAACTGAAACATGTAAAAAAGGGATAACCAAAGGAATAATGGCTTTTGGAAGCCCTGCACACAGGCAACACAATCTAACCTACTACTTAAATTCCTTAGCCTTTTCTGTCTCCGAACCTGACCAGGAAAAGATTCGTAAAGCCTCCCGGGTTACCTTCAACCAGATGCTGCTTCAGGCCCAAAACTA
This sequence comes from Phyllostomus discolor, assembly GCF_004126475.2. Lineage (NCBI taxonomy): Eukaryota > Metazoa > Chordata > Mammalia > Chiroptera > Phyllostomidae > Phyllostomus > Phyllostomus discolor. The sequence goes on along the minus strand of NC_050198.1, from coordinate 11,635,083 downwards.
CTCCCCCCATCCCTGACGGCTGACCTCTCGCCCCTCCCCTCTACGTCTCCCTGACAGCCAAAAGAAGCCAGATTAGACCACATCGTCCCTTACCCCTTATCCTATCAGAAAGACGTTGGGATGTCAGGATGGGCGGGGTAGGACAACTGGGAACCTAATTACAATTATAGCATTTGGACTACAAGTAATATGGCAACTGAACTCTGACCCGGAAGAGGTGGCTGACGTCACACCAGGAACCACCAATGATGTGTTGCTTCTTTGTACACCAAGAACCAATCCTTGGCTCCCGCGTGAAGTCAAGCAATATAAAACTCCCACCCTTTCCCTTCTCCCGAGCAGACTTTCCTCAGCCCTTTCTCTGCACGGGCAGAGGAAATCTTGCCCGGGAGCACAAACTTCCAAAATAAAGCTCATCTGCCTGTTTCCATGGCTAATTGGCTGCTTATTTCCTCGGCGGGGTCTAAGAAAACCTTACAAGCCCAACATCACTCAACTGGGGTCTGGCAGCTAATGCAATCGTAGATTAGCTCGCTCTAAAGATGTGACTTCAACTTAATAGTTCAAAGAAGAAGCGACACAGATTCCTAAGATTGGTCTCCCTAACATCGGAGCATCATCTCAAGAGGGAAAGAGTAGAAGGCACCAAACCCTCTAGCTAGCTGCTAAGTGGAAGCGCTGAGGAGAAACCCACAAGGATGTCTTGTTTCACCATCTCCTCCTATTTCCATCCTACTGATCTTTCTAGTCCTAGTTCCCATCTCACCTTTGCTATGCAATTGCCTCTCATCTTTTCCTTCTCTAACTGCTTATATACATGTTTATACTAAAAATTAGTAAGGCATACCTCGTTTTATCGTGCTTCACAGATGTCACTTTTTTTTTTTCTAAACAAATTGAGGGCAAGACCCTCCACAGGCAAAAAGATTACCACTTGCTGTATTGTGATACTCACTTTATATGGTGGTAGTCTGGAACCAGACCTACAGTATCTCTGAGGTCTGTCTGTACAGCAGTCCTTTATTTCCTGTCCCCGCTTCAACACACCTGCACATGGATGCGCACGTGTGTGCACACATTGGAGACAATGGCTCATTTCCGGTGTAATTCTCATGACCTTCAGGGATCTCTCCGTGAGTGTAGGAGCACGTGTGTGGGGGCGGGTGTCTCTGGTCCAGAAATGTGCCTTGTCGGCTAGCCTGGGAGCTTTCAGTCGAGCATGAGTCATTGTGCCCCAAAAGCCTATTAAGAACAAGGACAGCGCTGTGCCATGTGGGGTCCAAAGGACCTTTTGTGGCTTTTGTATGGCAAGCAGTCGACCATTGAGTCTGTGCTCAGGAAGAACCAGTGATTTGGGTAAGGTATCTATTCATTTATTTACCCTGAAAATTACTTATTTTTTTTAAAGATTTTATTTATTTATTTTTAGAGAGGGAAGGGAGGGAGACAGAGAGAGAGAGAGAGACATCAATGTACGGTTGCTGGGGGTCATGGCCTGCAACCCAGGCATGTACCCTGACTGGGAATCGAACCTACGACACTTTGGTTCGCAGCCCGCGCTCAATCTACTGAGCTACGCTAGCCAGGGCCGAAAATTATTTCTAGGTGAGTAATTACATGCATGAGAATTCAATTCAGAATGAAAAGACTATAGGAAGGAATCTCTCCGCCATTCATTCTATATAATAACATGGGAGGTGGTGGAAAAGATCTGAGTAACAAATGGTATCAGTTTTGACTTTGAAATGCATCCACAACCCAGGCACCTCTCACAAATTCCCCTGCTATCCTCTCGGTCCAGCTGCCGTCATCTTTGGCTTGGATTACAGCAGTCAAAGCAGCCCACTAAAATTCAAATCCAAGCACTCCCCTGCTCCAAAATCCCCTGTAGTTCCCCATCTGCCCTGGAAAGGAAGTCAAAGTCCTTTCAGTGGTCTGTATGCCCAACCTGGTCTGTCTCCTCCCCTCCCCACCCCCACATCTTTCACTTTACCTCTCACCTACTCTCCTGACTGTCCACTCATCCTTTGCCAGGCCAGCCTCCTTGCTATTCCTTAAATATGCCAAGCACCCTCCTATCACAGTCCCTTCATACATGTTATTCCTTGTGCATGGCATGCTTTTTTTCACATATCTACAAAACTCACTGCCTCACATCCTTCTGGCCTTTTCTCAATATTAAGCACTTCCCTACCCACCCTCTACAAATGAGCAACCCCCACTCACATCAGTCCCTTCCCTCCTTACACAGCTGAATTTTTCTCCATAGTACTTGTCACCACCTGCCGTGTCATATAACTACTGTTTATTATCTGTCTTCCCATATTGGAATGTAAGTTCCATAAGGGCAGGAACTTAGCTTGGTGTCTTTCTGTATCCCTAGTGGCTGTCACAATGTTAGGCCACAGTAGATGCTCCACAGATTTTTGTTGAATGAATTTGGAGTATATAATAAGCAACGTTATTTATAGCCATGACTTAAAAGCACAAAATGATCTCTGCTTGGCATTCCAAGGGAGACATATCCCATATCAAGGTTATCGTCAAGGTTGTATGTCTCAAGGAAGAAATCACACCAAAATT